>NC_057406.1:29204292-29205343 GCF_019320065.1 Cervus canadensis | reverse complement strand
ATCTCTTTCAGAATTTTCCACAGTTTATTGTGATCCACATAGTCAAAGGCTTTGGCATAGTCAATAAAGCAGAAATAGATATTTTTCTGGAACTCTCTTGCTTTGTCGATGATCCAGGGGATGTTGGCAATTTGATCTCTGGTTCCTCTGCCTTTTCTAAATCCAGCTTGGACATCTGGAAGTTCAAGGTTTACATATTGCTGAAGCCTGGCTTAGAGAATTTTGAGCATTACTTTACTAGTGTGTGAGATGAGTGCGATTGTGTGGTAGTTTGAGCATTCTTTGGGACTGGAATGAAAACTGATCTTTTCCAGTCTTTTGGCCACTGCTGAGTTTTCCATATTTGCTGACATGTTGAGTGCAGCACTTTCACAGCATCATCTTTCAGGATTTGAAATAGCTCAACTGGAATTTCATCACCTCCACTAGCTTTGTTCATAGTGATGCTTTCTGAGGCTCACTTGACTTCACATTCCAGGATGTCTGGCTCTAGGTGAGTGATCACACCATCGTGATTATCTGGGTCGTGAAGATCTTTTTTGTACAGTTCTCCTGTGTATTCTTGCCACCTCTTCTTAATATCTTCTGCTTCTGTTAGGTCCATAGCATTTCTGTCCTTTATCGAGCCCATCTTTGCATTCCCTTATGTTCCCTTGATATCTCTAATTTTCTTGAAGAGATCTCTAGCCTTCCCCATTCTATCGTATTCCTCTATTTCTTTGCATTGATCACTTAGGAAGGCTTTCTTATCTCTCCTTGCTATTCTTTGGAACTCTGCATTCAAATGGGGATATCTTTCCTTTTCTCCTTTGCTTTTTGCTTCTCTTCTTTTCACAGCTATTTATAAGGCCTCCTCAGACTGCCATTTTGCTTTTTTGCATTTCTTTTCCATGGGGATGGTCTTTATCCCTGTCTCCTGTACAATGTCATGAACCTCCATCCATAGTTCATCAGGCACTCTGTCTATCTGATCTAGTCCCTTAAATCTATTTCTCACTTCCACTGTATAATCATAAGGGATTTGATTTAGGTCATACCTGAATGGTCTAGT
>NC_057406.1:29176367-29204192 GCF_019320065.1 Cervus canadensis | reverse complement strand
AAGACAACTACTCCTTGGAAGGAAAGTTATGACCAACCTAGACAGCATATTAAAAAGCAGAGACATTACTTTGTCAACAAAGTCCGTCTAGTCAAGGCTATGGTTTTTCCAGTAGTCATGTATGGATGTGAGAGTTGGACTATGAAGAAAGCTGAGCACCGAAGAATTGATGCTTTTGAACTGTGGTGTTGGAGAAGACTCTTGAGAGTCCCTTGGACTGCAAGGAGATCCAACCAGTTCATCCTAAAAGAGATCAGTCCTGGGTGT
Source organism: Cervus canadensis (assembly GCF_019320065.1). Taxonomy (NCBI): domain Eukaryota; kingdom Metazoa; phylum Chordata; class Mammalia; order Artiodactyla; family Cervidae; genus Cervus; species Cervus canadensis. The sequence continues at coordinate 29,203,925 of NC_057406.1, read as the reverse complement.
TCATTGAAAGGACTGATGCTGAAGCTGAAATTCCAATACTTTGGTCACCTCATGCGAAGGGTTGACTCATTGGAAAATACCCTGATGCTGGGAGGGATTGGGGGCAGGAGGAAAAGGGGATGACAGAGGATGAGATGGCTGGATGGCATCACCGACTCGATGGACATGAGTTTGAGTAAACTCCAGGAATTGGTGATAGACAGGGAGGCCTCGCATGCTGCGATTCATGTGGTCGCAGAGTTGGACACGACTGAGTGACTGAACTGAACTGATCTTTGATAAGGGTACAAAGATAATTCATTGGAAATAAGATAGCCTTTCCAACAGATATTGCTGGAACAATTGGATGTAAGCAAAATAATGACCTTAGACATAGACTGTATGACTTTTATCAAATGAACTCTCAATATTACATAACTATAAAATGCAAAAAAACTATAAAACTTCTAGAAGAAAACAAGAGAAAAATCTCCATTTGATCTTGGGTTTGGTATGATTTTTTTTAGATAAAACACTAAAAGTATGACTCACGGAGTAAAAATTACTAAGTTGGACTTTATTGAAGTTAAAAACTTCTTTTCTGCTAAAGACACTGTTAAAGAATGAAAAGACAAGCTGTAAACCAGGAGAAAATATTTGTGTAACACATCTAGTCAAAATATGCAATGCATTTGTAAAATTCAATAACAGAAAACCAAACATCCTATTAAAATGGGAAATCTCAGCTCAGACACCTCACCAGGATATGCAGGTAGTAAATAAGCATATGAAAAGATTTTCGACATTTGTTATTAGAAAAATGCTAATGAAAACAGCAATGAGATATGGCTATTTTAGACTTGTTTGAATGGATTAAATTTTTTAAAACCTGACAATATCACTGGTGGTGAGGACCCACAGAAGCTCTTACTCATTCCCGGTGGAAATGCAAAATGGTACAGACACTTTAGAAAATAATGTGGAAAATTCTTTCAAAGCTAAACATAATCTTCTATGACCCATCCAGCTGGTTTGAAAACTTTATTCCGCACAAAATTCTGCATGTAATTTTTTATAGGACTTTTATTCATAATCATCAAAACTAGAAGTAACCAAGATGTCTTGTAATAGGTGAACAGAAAAACTGTGGTACATCCATGCAATGGAATATTATTCAGTGATAAATAGAAATGAACTATCAATTCATGAAAAGACATGGAAGAACCTTAAATACATAGTGGTGAGTGAAAGAGACTAAACCGAATGAAAGAAGTCTGAAAAGGCTACATACTACTTGACTCCAATCATGTGACTTTCTGGGAAAGGTGAAACTGTAGAGATGGTAAATAAATCAGTGGTTGCTAAGGGCTCAGGGTTATGGGGAGAGATGAATAGGGGAAGTATAGGGGACTTTTTAGCATGGTAAATGATACTGTAATGATGGATATAGACATTATACATTTGTTAGAATGCATCAAAATTTACAGCAGAAAAAGTGAACATTAATTAATGAAAGTTCAAAAAATCATTTAGGAGGTTGAGGATTCTGAATACCATGTAGATCGTGACAAAATAATCTAACTATATTACAAATGTAGGAAGTAATCTAATTGAAGTAGATAGGAATTAAAAAATACTGAGCTAAGTAACTTTAGAAATGTGCTCAGTCACTTAGTCATGTCTGACTCTTTGCGACCCCATGGACTGTAGCCCATCAGGCTCCTCTGTCCATGGGGATTCTCCATTCAAGAATACTGGAGTGGGTTGCCATTTCCAACTTTAGAAATGATTGATTTTCTAAGGCTAAAGGCAGAAGGAACTGCATATAAGCACTTTCTAGTTAATGAAGTTATTTTTCAAAGGGGTACAGGTTAACAGTTCTGAAACCACTAAACATATATACTGGAATAAACAATTACATAAGTGGATGGCAGGGGATGGGAACCAAGTTTCTCACTGTGGGAGTGAGAGGTTACAGGTAAGCAAGACGGAGAAGGTTAGAATGATCCATGTGATATTAGATGATTACTCACGTTAGCTTAATATGATACTAATGAATATGATATATGTAAAAATACTTATAGATATGTGTGTAGTCAAAGATTAGTATGTGTAGATATTTCCTTCCTTGCTTATAAAAAGAAACCAGGCTCCTTGGAGAAATGACTGATTCTAGAACTGGATTAGGGAATAAATATGAGTCTCAAGCATGTCATAGTGCCAGAAAGTAAAGTATTACTAAAATGTTTTAAATAAGCAATGATGTGGGTTTACCAATGGGATATGGGGGACAACTGAAAGAGCTCCCAATGGCCAAAGCAAGAATAATTTGAGCAAAAAAAAAAAAAAAAATCAAGCAGCACTGGCTTATAAAGCAACTTTTAAAATAAATATCAGGAAGCCATACTGATGTAAATAAGTGATCAAACTATTAAATAAGTAGAGGAAAGGAAAAACAATAGGTGTTGCAGAAGAATTCCACATAATTTTTTTTCCACATAATTTTATACAGATGCTTTGTCCTTAAGAGAAGGAACATAAATAACTTCTTGGTTCATTAAGTGTGGGATATGCATGGTGAAGGCTTCCCAGGTGTCTCAGGAGTAAAGAATCTACCTGCCAATGCAGGAGATGTGGGTTCAGTCTCTAGGTTGGGAAGAACCCCTGCAGTAAGAAAAGGCAACACACTCCAGTATGCTTGCCTGGAGAATTCCATGAGCAGAGGAGCCTGGTGGGCTACAGTCCATGGGGTCACAAAGAATTGGATATGACTGAGCATGCACATGGATACTTCTTTCCCAAGGAGTATAGTGTAAAAGAGGGCCAGGCGGTGTGAGAGCAACTTTACAGAGAAGAAACGGGACAAACACTACCTCTACCGGGTTTATCAAAGTTAATATCAACAGCGCTAACTCATGTCAAGCATGCCTCTTGATAGGATATGATGAAAATGGCCATTTATCTGTGTGCTCTTCCTCGAAACTCTTCACTTTAGTCAAATCATAGAAGGAAAAAAAGAAAAAAAAAACCACTAAAGAGACATTTTACAAAGTACCTGACTAGAATAATTCTCAAGGTCAAAACTCTCAGGGTCATCAAAAACAATAAAAGCTTGAGAAACCGTCACAGTCAAGAATTGCCTAAAGAGACATAATGACTAAATGTAATGTGATACCCTGGATAGAATCCTGAAACAGAAAAAGGACATTAAGTAAAAACTAAGGAAACCTGAAGATGTATGGACTTAATGATAACACATGGGAAAGTTACTCCTTCGTGTCTGACTCTTTGCGACCCCACGGACTATACAGTCCATGGAATTCTCCAGGCCAAAATACTGGAGTGGGTAGCCATTCCCTTCTCCAGGGGATCTTCCCAACCCAGGGATTGAACCTAGGTCTCCCACATTGCAGGGTGATTCTTTACCAGCTGAGCCATCAGGTAAGCCCAATGATAACAAACTGATATTGGTTTATTATTTGTGACAAATGTATCACATTACTATAAGATGTAAATAATAAGAAAAGCTGCATGTGGGGTATTTGGGAATTCTTTGCACTCTCTGCAAATTTTCTACAAATTTAAATATATACTATATAATATATATGTAAAATGGTTTATTTAAAATCAAAAAGCACCATGTCTAACATTAAAACCTTATCATCTTTGGTCAAAAGTCATTTTCTCTATATCAACTGAGTCATTTATGTCAGAAAACTAAATATTTTCTTGATTCTTTCCTTCCTTCATCTGCTCATTTAAATAATCACTGAGTTTGGTCAATTATTCTTCTTTCATAATTTACGAATTAGTTTCTACTTCATTCCCGCTGCCTTCAGTTCAGTTCAGTTCAATTGCTCAGTCGTGTCTGACTCTTTGCGACCCCATGAATCGCAACAAGCCAGGCCTCCATGTCCATCACCAACCTCCAGAGTTTACCCAAACTCAAGTCCATTGTGTCGGTGATGCCATCCAACCATCTCATCCTCTGTTGTCCCCTTCTCCTCCTGTCCCCAATCCCTCCCAGCATCAGGGTCTTTTCCAATGAGTCAACCCCCTGCATGAGGTGGCCAAAGTATTGGAGTTTCAGCTTCAGCATCAGTCCTTCCAATGAACACCCAGGACTGATCTCTTTTAGGATGAACTGGTTGGATCTCCTTGCAGTCCAAGGGACTCTCAAGAGTCTTCTCCAACACCACAGTTCAAAAGCATCAGTTCTTCAGTGCTCAACTTTCTTTACAGTCCAACTCTCACATCCATACATGACTACTGGAAAAACCATAGCCTTGACTAGACGGACTTTGTTGACAAAGTAATGTCTCTGCTTTTTAATATGCTGTCTAGGTTGGTCATAACTTTCCTTCCAAGGAGTAAGCGTCTTTCAATTTCGTTGTTGCAATCACCATCTTCAGTGATTTTGGAGCCCCAAAATTAAAGTCTGACATTGTTTCCACTGTTTCCCCATCTATTTCCTGTGAAATGATGGGACCGGATGCCATGATCTTAGTTTTCTGAATGTTGAGCTTTAAGCCAACTTTTTCACTCTCCTCTTTCACTTTCATCAAGAGGCTTTTTAGTTTCCCTTCACTTTCTGCCATAAGGGTGATGTCATCTGCATATCTGAGGTTATTGACATTTCTCCCAGCAATCTTGAATCCAGCTTGTGCTTCCTCCAGCTCAGCGTTTCATATGATGTACTCTGCATATAAGTTAAATAAGCAGAGTGACAATATACAGCCTTGACATTCTCCTTTTCCTATTTGGAACCAGTTTGTTGTTCTATGTCCAGTTCAAACTGTTGCTTCCTGACCTGCATATAGGTTTCTCAAGAAACCAGACCATATAGGTGGTCTGGTATTCCCACCTCTTTCAGAATTTTCCACACTGCCTTAGTCCAGCATTTTTCACCAAGCACCTCAAGAGATTTATATTTAATGTCCCAGTTTCTTCCTTTTTGTCCCACTTTAGTTCATTGTGTCATGCTATAACTAGTGAAATTTCAGTAAAACCAAAATGATTATTTTTCTTTAATGTTTAAAATTCTTACTGACACCCCTGTGTCTCCACCATGGAATTCTAACAGCATAATCACATCATAGCAGACCTTTGGTGACAACCTTTGCCTACTTTTTCAGCATCATCTCTATATTGACTCATGCCCATCCTCTTCTCCATCATATTGAAGGGCTTATAGTTATGTAAATGGTTTTACACTCTCATATCATTCTACTAAGTTTTCCTTCTGCAGGTGAAATGCTTTATTTCCTGGGAAGCCTTCTCCACTTCTTACAGGCTATTAGATATTCTTTTTTCCCCTAGTTTTCTGGGTGCACTTCAGTGAAAACAGTATTGCACAGTAATTTTCTGTCATTTGTTGAACTCACATTGACTCACCTTGGGGGCTTCCCTGCTAGCTCAACTGGTAAAGAATCCACCTGCAATTCAGGAAACCCCACTTAAATTCCTGGGTCAGGAAGTTCCCTTCGAAAAGGGCTAGGCTACCCACCCTAGTATTCTTGGACTTCCTTGGTGGCTCAGATGGTAAAGAGCCCATCTACAATGCAGGAGACCTAGGTTCAATCCCTGGGTTGGGAAGATCCCTGAAGAAGGGCATTGTAACCCACTCCAGTACTCTTGCCTGGGAAATCCCATGGACAGAGGAGCCTGGCGGGCTTTCATAGGGTCTCAAAGAGTCAGATACGACTAAGCACAGCACACTCATTTTGAGCCCTTTGAGGAAAAGGACAGCATTTTTCTCTCTGAATTCTGAGAATCTAGCACAGTGTCTGAATGTCATATTCAGCAAACATCTGTTTAAGAAGTTCTACAGCTTAATTCCTGAAACCATAGCTGGCCCTGAAGAAGCTGCCTTTTTTCTTTTAGAAGGAGTATGGTGTATATTTGGGGTAAGGAAGAGGGAGGTGAGAATATCTGTTAAGCAAATATCACATGCTAGGTGATATCAGACTCTAGGATGAGAGATGCATATGTATAGATAAATTAACTCATTGAATATATTAAATCCCATTTGCAACTGACAGTTCTGAGGCTTTGGTGGAGGAAGCTACACTGGGCAAAAGTTTTGAAGTTTAGAGGCATGATTCTTGCCTTGAATTCAGGAACAATCAAGATATAAATGCAAGAGCCTGACAGACCTAAACAAACAGATCTCCGTGGCTATAAGGTTGAAACTTTGGATTTTATACACAAATAGAGTCAGATCTGCAAAGCTGAGGAAACTACCAGAACCGTTGCTTCAAACACATCGAATGCCCCCACCACTGCCATCAATTTGGGGAGCAAAGATAAGCTTCCAGACCTGTTCTAAGTTTCAGAAAATGAGACCTCCCATAACATCAGTAAGGAACTAAGCTTTCTGGGATATCAGACACTACTGAGCATGGAGGGATTTTTTCTAGGACAGTATATGTATTATGATTTTGTTGAGCTTGACTGAAGAAAAAGGATGATCCCTATGACACTACATATTTTACCTGAAAATACAGCTCACAGAGTTCTCTTTTAAGTTTTCTATGAAAAAAAAAATACAGTACAGGATATAGACAATCAAAACTGGGCTTTTTAAAAACATAATTGCTTTGACTTCAAAGCCAAAGATATCCATTTCAAATTCATGTCTAAGTTAATTCATTAACTCTTGTGTTAGCTCAGTATTATTAACAATGAATTCAAAACGTTATTGAGAGATTGAAAACAACTCTTTAGCAGTATTGAGTTCTTCACATTCTTCTTCTACAGTGAGTTCCTAAATACTATCAATTACAACTAAAATTGCCTTCATATTTGTTCATATAAGAAAACTGTAAAATCATTATTCATTATCATATAATGACAAGTTTCAATTTCAATTTAAAATCTTGTACCTCTCTAACTAGGTCACAGACAAGCTTTCCCTCCCCTGCTTAGAACTTCAAATAGCTCGTTCATATGCAGTATGAAAATGTAAATCACAGTGCCATAGATAAACCAGTCTTGTCAATGAGGATGCAAGTGTTAAAGGAGAATGATTTTTCAGTTATGGGAAATATTTACGTTTTTACATAATTATTTATGTATCAAATAATACTTTTGGGACACCTAAAGTATGTGAATATACCTTTCCAACTGTGAATTATATAAAATCACCTCATCTATTCCTCATAAAAACTGAGCATCCAAATACAGTGTACTGTAAGTATAAAGTACACTTAGTAAGAAGAAAACAACCTAAAATATCTCAATATGTTTTATATTGATTATGTGATGGAGTGTATCATGTTACATGAAGTATATTATGAAATTTTCAAAAAATTGAATTAAAAAATAAAAGTGTAAAAGTTTTAGAGACAAATGATAGAAAATAAAATAGTTCTAATATATTCACAATTGAGTTCTAAAGGAGACATACTAGAGGAATTGACTAGACATACATAAAAGAATGGACAAGAATGAATTATGTTTATAATAAAAAATTCATTACATAAACAAAGATGACATTCTTTCAAAGATACTTAAAAAATGAAGAAAGAAAACTTAAGGAAACCAGAGAAAAATACCAAATCATTCATGGAAGGGAAAGCAGACTGGCCTTTTGTTTTTCTCCACTGCAACATTCAACAGTAGAAGGCTAAAGAATAATAATTATCTTGAAGTGGGCAGATACAGCCCCTGCCCTGGGGGTTCATAATAGAACCTAGATAGGCAGGGAAATCTGAAAAAACCATGTCAGTGATTATGAGGCTTTGCAGCTTACACCCATCAATGAATTTCTCTTCTTTTTCACTGTATTTCTTCCCCTTTATTCTTATAAAAGATTGTATATCAAGTAAATACATTACTGAATTTTTTTTCAGATTTCTCACTGAGAGTTTAAACAAATCACAGTTTTGTCTGTAAATGATAGAGTCCTTTAGCATGATTTATCAGAGATCACTGACAACTCTTCACAGGGAACTGGAGAATAAATTCATAAATGCTTATATTTAAATAAAAATATTTCAAGTATAAAAGAGTACAAGACACTCAAGAAAGATTCAATTCAGTTCAGTTCAGATGCCCAGTATGTTGGACTCTTTGTGACCACATGGACTGCAGCACAGCAGGCCTCCCTGTCCATCATCAACTCCTGGAGTTTACCCAAACTCATGTCCATTGAGTCAGTGATGCCATCCAACCATCTCATCCTCTGTTGTCCCCTTCTCCTCCTGCCTTCAATCTTTCCCAGCATCAGGGTCTTTTCCAAGGTGTCAGTTCTTTACATCAGGTGGCCAAAATATTGGAATCTCAGCTTCAACATCAGTGCTTCCAATGAACATTCAGGACTGATTTCCTTTAGGATGGGCTGGATGGATGTCCTTGCAGCCCAGGGACTCTCAAGAGTCTTCTCCAACACCACAGTTCAAAAGCATCAATTCTTTGGTGCTCAGCTTTCTTTATAGTCCAGCTTTTGCTTCATCCAGTCCAGCATTTCTCAGGATGTACTCTGTGTAAAGTTAAATAAGCCAGGTTATAATATACAGCCTTGATATACTCCTTTCCCGATTTGAAGCCAGTCTGTTGTTCCATGTACAGTACTAATTGTTGCTTCTTGACCTGCATACAGATTTCTCATGAGGGAACACAAATGTTTTAATGTATAGCCAAATGGGAACCGTGAACTTCCAGATGTTCAAGCTGGTTTTAGAAAAGGCGGAGGAACCAGAGATCACATTGCCAACATCTGCTGGATCATCAAAAAAGCAAGAGAGTTCCAGAAAAACATCTTTTCTGCTTTATTGACTATGCCAAAGCCTTCGACTGTGTGGATCACAATAAACTGTGGAAAATTCTGAAAGAGATGGGAATACCAGACCACCTGACCTGCCTCTTGAGAAACCTGTATGCAGGTCAGGAAGCAACAGTTTGAACTGGACATGGAACAACAGACTGGTTCCAAATAGGAAAGTAGTACGTCAAGGCTGTATATTGTCACCCTGCTTATTTAACTTATATGCAGAATACATCATGAGAAACACTGGGCTGGAAGAAGCACAAGTTGGAATCAAGATTGCTGGGAGAAATACCAATAACCTCAGATATGCAGATGACATCGCCCTTATGGCAGAAAGTGAAGAATAACTAAAGAGCCTCTTGATGAAAGTGAAAAAGGAGAGTGAAAAAGTTGGCTTAAAGCTCAACATTCAGAAAATCAAGATCATGGCATCTGGTCCCATCACTTCATGGCAAATAGATGGGGAAACAGTGGAAACAATGTCAGACTTTATTCTGGGGGGCTCCAAAATCACTGCAGATGGTGACTGCAGCAATGAAATTGAAAGACACTTACTCCTTGGAAGGAAAGTTATGACCAACCTAGACAGCATATTAAAAAGCAGAGACATTACTTTGTCAACAAAGGTCCTTCTAGTCAAGGCTATGGTTTTTCCAGTAGTCATGTATTGATGTGAGAGTTGGACTATAAAGAAAGCCGAGCACTGAAGAACTGATGCTTTTGAACTGTGGTGTTGGAGAAGACTCTTCAGAGTCCCTTGGACTACAAGGACATCCAACCAGTCCATCCTAAAGGAGATCAGTCCTAGGTGTTCGTTGGAAAGACTGATGTTGAAGCTGAAGCTCCAATACTTTGACCACCTGATGTGAAGAGCTGACTCATCAGAAAAGACCCTGATGCTGGGAAAGACTGAAGGCAGGAGGAGAAGGGGATGACAGAGGATGAGATGGTTGGATGGCATTACTGACTCAATGGACATGTGTTTGGGTGGACTCTGGGAGTTGGTGATGGACAGGGAGGCCTGGCGTGGTGCATTTCATGGTGTCACAAAGACAAGACTGAGTGACTGAACTGAACTGAACTGAATCTTATAAAAGACTCATGCAAAATATTGGGAAATATTATTTCCTTGAGTAAGTACTTCTTGAGAAAACTGCTATAGTCAAACTTCAGTCAGTCAAGAGACAAACAGAGAAATCCTAGCAAAGAAACTGGCTGTGAGAACCAAGGTTAAAGTAGTGTATGGAGTGGAGTGAAAGGAAAAAATATATGTACATAACCAATTGTTCTGAAAATCTAGAAATGATGGAACTAAGGAAAATTTGTGGGCAAAGAGGGAGGAATGTTGAAGGTAAAGTAAGTTTACTGATGACCTCATCTGTAATCTCTGGAGTCAAAGGATATCATTTAGTGCTAGCAGATCAATTAATACATATTTAATCATATTTAACAGTACAAAAGTAAATATGAAGAAAGATAGCACTGTTGACTAAAGTCAGTCCATGGAGAAAGAGAGAGTGAGAGAGAAGTGGAAATATGTGATTTTAGCCTTGCTTATAGTAGAGAACTTATAGAAACTGGCTAAGAAAACATTAGACCCAAAATGTGTATATCAAAATAGAAACAGACTCAGATGAAAACAAAGCAGTGGTTACCAGTTGGGAGAAGGGGGGACAGGCATGGGATTAAGAGATATAAACTGCTACATATAAAACAGATAAGCAACAAGGATATATTATAAAGCACAGGGAAACATAGCCATTGTTTTGTAATGACATTAGATGGAATATAATCTATAAAAATAGTCAATCACTATGTTGTACACCTGAAACTAATATAATTCTGTAAATCAACCACACTACAAAAAAAAAAAGACACACTAAACCAATGGATCTCAGAATGCTACCTGTGGACATAAAGGAGTCCTGGCAACAGTTTGAGGAGGTTTATGAGATCATAAAGCAAAATCACTGAAGACGGTGACTGCAATCACAAAATTAAAAGACACACTCCTTGGAAGAAAAGCTTGATAAACCTAGACAACATATTAAAAAGCAGAGACATCACTTTGTAGTCATGTACAGATGGGCGAGTTGAACCATAAGGAAGGCTGAGTGCTGAAGAATATATGCTTTCAAACTGTGATGCTGGAGAAGACTCTTGAGAGTCCCTTGGACAGCAAGGAGATCAAACCAATCAATCCTAAAGGAAATCAATCCTGAATATTCATTGGACAGACTGAGGCATAAGCTCCAATACTTAAGCCACCTGATGCGAAGAGTCAACTCATTGGAAAAGACCTTGATGCTGGGCAAGATTGAAGGCAGGAGGAGAAGGGAATGACAGAGGATGAGATGGTTGGATGGCATCACCAACTCAGTGGACATGACTTTGAGCAAACTCCGGGAGACAGTGAAGGACAGGGAAGCCTGGTGTGCTGCAGTCCATGGGGTCACAAAGGGTCAGATCAACAACGAGATAAAAAATATTTGCATAGTGATGCTAAGATGTTATTTGTCTTTTTCACTGTGCAGAGAATTGTACTAATGCTGCCAAATAATAATAGTAAAATTGTTTTCATTTTAGAAGAAATCAAATCAATGACACACTTGTAATAGTAGTCACTACATTCTTCACTGGCATAACACTTAAAAAAATAGTTCTTGCTTTATAGAAGTATGTCCTCTTTGAAGAGGTAAAAATTCTTAATTTTATTACACCTCAACCCTGGAAGACATCTTTGAAAAAGCGCGAGTAATAAAATAGAAAATACACAGACCACTTCGGCTGCTCACCTAACTTTGATGATTGTCTCAAGAAAAAGCAGCTCTTCCCTGATAGCTCAGTTGGTAAAGAATCCACCTGCAATGCAGGAGACCCATGTTCAATTCCTGGGTCAGGAAGTTTGACTAGAGAAAGGGATAGGCTACCCACTCCAGTGTTCCTGGACTTTCCTTATCGCTCAGCTGGTAAAGAATCCACCTGCAATGCGGGAGACCTGGGTTTGATCCCTGGGTAGGGAAGAACTCCTGGAGAAGGGAAAGGCTACCCAATACCCAGCATTCTGGCCTGGAGAATTCCAATGACTGTATAGTCCACGGGGTCACAAAGAGTCGGAGACAACTGAGCGACTTTCACTTTTCAGTTGTTTCAGCTGTGAGTGAAACCAGCTGGTTTTTTTTTTTTTTCATGAAACACCATTTTTACTTGGAAGAATAATTGACAACCTGTGGCTAACCTGATTTCAGTATTTAGCAGATGTGACTTAGAAAATGAACAAAGCAAGCTTACCAGCTCATGAGAAATCAGTGAAAAGCAAAAGTCAGAATCTTGGAAAAATTTTCTCTGCAATTTCAAGCTTGACAGTTTTCTAATACTTGATTTTTTTTTTTTTTGCTAATGAGAACAGTGATGATGCTAATAAATCTTTTATAATAGTTGTTAAAATGTTTCAGTATTTGGAAGATCTGTGTAAGTCAGTGACATTTTCCAAATGACTAATGCATCATTTTGTAGAAAGGTGCATAGGCAAATGGTCCATTTGAAGTGCAAAATAAATTTTAATGCAACCAAATACCAAAACTTTATTGATATGGTTTATGTTCCACCTTGTGATATAATACCTTGAAAATTACTAGTTGCTGAGTTTTAGTGAAATATCAAAGAAGGATATTGACAATATTCTGAAAAATATGCTAAAAAGCTTGGTATTTTCCAGCTGCAAATCTGTATGAAACCAGATTTTCTACATACACTTCAACCAAAACAATACACCATAACAGGTTGAATACAGAAGCATATACGAAATTTCAGCTGTGTTTTATTAAGCCAGGCATTGACATTATTTGCAAAATGTGTAAAATGCCAACCTTCTCATGAGTAATTTGTTTTGAAAAATTATATTTATAAATATTTATGTATTGATGTTATGACATTTATGTTAACAAAATGAGTTTATTACTGTTACTTTGAAATAAGATGAATATTTTTTAAATATCTCAGCTCTAATATCTAATACAAGAAATATGGGTAGGAATAGCTCACAAAAACATGGACTCTTTGGGGTTCTCAGAACTTCTTAAGACCATAAAACAAATCCTGAGACAAAAAAGTTAGAGAATTAAAATATGTTATATAGCTTGACAATTTAAAAGCCGATCTTGGAAATAATCCTTTAAAATGTAGGATTAAATGGACTCACTTTATCATGCATTGCAGGCAGATTCTATATCATTGGAGCCACCAGGGAAGCCCCTTAATATTATTAAACATTTCTTAAATACTTTTGGGACCTCGCATTATACATCTGCTGGATATAGAAATCTAGGAAAATTTGTACTACCTTTTATGACTTTCATGTTTTGTAATAAGAAATTCACACTCACTGAAATCTTTATTCCCCTATAGGCAAAGTATTATTCTGCTGTTTTCAAGAATTTTTTCTTTGTCTTTAGTTTCCAAAAGTTTGATCATGTGTCTTGTTGTGGACTTTCTTGAGCTTATCGTATTTAGAAGTTATGCAGCTTCCTGATTCTGTAGGTTATGTCTTTTGTCAAATTTGGGAAGTTTTCAGCTATTATATCATGAAGTACTTTTCAGCCCTGTCTTCTTCCCCCTCTTATTGCAGGACTCCAATGACATAAATGTTACTATAGTCTCACAGGTTCCTGAGACTCTGTTCAAATTCTTTTCAGTCTGTTTTCTCTCTGTTTTCTGAGACTTAGCAATTTCTGTTGTTCTATAGTCAATTTCACATGTTCCTTCCTCCCACTTTTTTCTGCTATTGAGCTCATTTGTCACCCTGCTTATTTAGTTTATATACAGAGTACATCATGTGAAATTCAGGCTGGATGAAGCACAAACTGGAATCAAGAAAGCCAGGAGAAATATCAATAACCTCAGATATGCAGATGAAACTACCCTTATGGCAGAAAGTAAAGAGGAACTGAGGAGCCTCTTGATGAAAGTGAAAGAGGAGAGTGATAAAGTTGGCTTAAAACTCAACATTCAGAAAATTAAGATCATGGAATGTGCTCCCATCACTTCATGGAAAATAGATGGGGAAACACGGCAAACAGTGACAGATTTTATTTTTGGGGGGCTCCAAAATCACTGCAGATGGTGATTGCAGCCATGAAATTAAAAGACGCTTGCTCCTAGGAAGAAAAGTTATGACCAACCTAGACAGCATATTAAAAAGCAAAGACACTACTTTTCCAACAAAGGTCCATCTAGTCAAAGCTTTGGTTTTTCCAGTAGTCATGTATGGATGTGAGAGTTGGACTATAAAGAAAGCTGAGCACCAAAGAATTGATGCTCAGCTTTCTTTATAGTCCAACTCTCACCAAAGAATTGATGCTTTTGAACTGTGGTATTGGAGAAGACTCTTCAGAGTTCCTTGGACTGCAAGGACATCCAACCAGCCCATCCTAAAGGAAATCAGTCCTGAATATTCATTGGAAGGACTGATGCTGAAGCTGAAATTCCAATACTTTGGCCACCTGATGCCAAGAACTGACTCACTAGAAAAGACCCTGATGCTGGGAAAGATTGAAGGTGGGCAGAGAAGGGGACGACGGAGGATGAGATGGTTGGATGGCATCACTGACTGAATGGACATGAGTTTGAGAAAGCTCCAGGAGATGGTGAAGGACAAGGAAGCCTGGCATGCTTGCAGTCCATGGGGTCACAAAGAGTCAGACAGGATTGAGTGATTGAACTGAACTGAATTGAGTTTTCAATTACAATTTTGTGTTTTTTCAACTCTAAAGTTTTCACTCGGCTCTTCTTTCTAACTCCAATTTCTGTGCTGAAATATTCTATTTGCTAAGACATTCTATTTTTTTTTAATTTGAACATGTTCATAATTACTTGTTGCAACATTTTTAAATGACTACTTTAAAACATTTGTCAGATAATTCTAACACTTCTGTTGTTTTAGTGTTATCTACTGATTGCTTTTTCAGTCAAGTTGGGAATTTTCTGGTTCCTGGTATGATGTGATTTTCTACTGAAACCTGGATATTTGGGTATTATGTTATGAGGCTCTGCATATCATTTAAAATTTCTATTTTAGTTAGCTTTCTTTTATAGAACTCAAGCAGAGGAAAGGGAAAAGACACCGCTACTGGTAGAGGTAAAGTCCAGGTTCTCATTCAATCTCTGTTGACACCTGAGGGGAGAAGAGGCTCTTTGTCAAGGGAGGTATTAGTGGGATTTCTGTTTCCACTTTAAGCCTTTGCTGATACCATCTAGATGGGAGGGGCAGACTATTTACTGCTTGGTGAGGGTGAGACTCCTGGTTCTTCAGTGGACCTACTCTGATACCATGGGTCATGGAGAAGTGGTGGGTTGAGGATCATCAGCTTTGGCAGGAATAGGTAGAGGTAGAGTCACAGTTCTTTCTGTGATATTTGGCTAGTGTAAAAGGGTTATTGTCTAAACATTTTCTGTTTTGTCCCCTTCCTGGTTATCTGGCTAGAGAGAGTAGACTTTTGCTGGGGCATGCTTTTTGTCTATGCCTATTGGCATTTGAGTTTTCTGCTTTTCCAGTTCCACGCCTGATTTATATGAGCCAAAAATAAAACCCAAGGAATTTATCACTAAGTTGTTCTTTGGGTCCCAAGTTCTGCAGGTGTCTTCTCCTTACTTTTCAGTCTTCTCATGTTTGTCTTATATAAAATGCCCAAGATTTCTAGATGTTCTTTGAAGGGGGAATAAGGAAAAGTAAATCTGTTTCATCTTCCCAGGAGTAGATGTCTCCAACAGATGGATTTTTTAATATGAAGGAGTAGTACACGGTAGTCAAATAGAAAAATAAAGTTGGATAAATATCTACTAGTGTGTGTATGTGTGCTTAGTTGTGGCTGACTCTTTGCAAATCCATGGACAGAGGAACCTGGCACGCTACAATCCATGGATTTTCCCAGGAAGAATACAGGAGTGGGGTGCCATTTCCTTCTCCACAGGATCTTGCCAACCCAACTGAGGGTTTGAACCTAAGTCTCTTTCATTGGCAGGTGGATTCTGCACCACCTGGGAAGTTCACTAATTATAATACACATCATAAAATATTCTAAGTGAATTAAATATTTGAGTGAGAAATACAAAAATGTAAAAAAAATGCAAGAATTAATTTATAAGTTCAGACTGGGAGAAAATTATTCTGATTATATTTAACAGCTAAAAGAAAATGAATTCATTTAGCCACATAAAAATTAAATATTTTCCTTGGCAAAAAGTAAAACAAATATTCTAAGCATAACCAAAAAATCAAATGGCAAACAAAGTGTATATTCCCAATTTTTTCACATAGTTAATCTCCTTGGCACATAAAAAGCTACCAACTAGTAAGAAAATCATCAATAACTCAATAAAAAATTGGCAAAAATATGAAAAAATAATTCACAGGAAAGCAAATACAAATGGTTCTTAAATATTTAAATATATTTAATTGGGAATATATTGTCTTCCTACATCTCTGAGACTAGCAAAAATCCAAAAATTCATAATGCATTCAATAAGAATATGGGGAAATAGAGAATTTCATCTATATATAGGAGTATAAACTGGTACAGCCCTTTAGAGAGAATTTGGTAATCTCAGAATTATTTCTAGGAATTTATCCTAAGATATACTTGCATGTGTGGAAAATGATGCATGTATGTGGTTATTCATTGTAACTTTTTTTTTTTTTACTAGCAAGAGATTGAAAACAATCTGTGGTTAAATGAAAACACGTGTACTATGCTACCATGTGTTTTTTTAAAAGAGGAGAGAAAAGTCTACAGTTTTATTGGTTTGTGTTTATATAAAAATTCTTTGTAAGAATAAACAGGAAAGCAAGTAAAAGTGATTTCCTGGGACATTTCCTGAGCCAATAAGAGGACTTATGTGAAGGCAACTTTTATTGGATACATTTTTGTAGTTCTGATATTTGAATCATGTGAAATAAGCAAGAAAAAAGAGCAGGCAGAGAGACAGGAGGAGGGAAGGAGGGAAGAAGGATGATTCAGGAGACTTCAGTTTAGTTCAGTTCACTGTCTCAGTCGTGTCTGAGTCTTTGTGACCCCATGGACTGCAGCACGCTAGGCTTCTCTGTCCATCACCAACTCCCGGAGCTTACTCAAACTCATGACCATTGATTCAGTGATGCCATCCAACCATCTCATCCTCTGTCATCCCCTTCTCCTCCCACCTTCAAGCTTTCCTAGCATCAGGGTCTTTTCAAATGAGTCAGCTCTTTGCATCAGGTGGCCAAAGTATTGGGGTTTCAGCTTCAGCATCAGTCCTTCCAATGAATATTCAGGACTGATCTCCTTTAGGATGGACTGGTTGGATCTCCTTGCTGTCCAAGGGACTCTGAAGAGTCTTCTCCAATACCACAGTTCAAAAGCATCAATTCTTTGGCACTCAGCTTTCTTTATAGTCCAACTCTCACATCCATACATGACCACTGGAAACACCAAAGCTTTGACTAGACGGACCTTTGTCAGCAAAGTAATGTCTCTGCTTTTTAATATGCTGTCTAGGTTGGTCATAACTTTTCTTCCTAGGAGCAAGTGTCTTTTAATTTCATGGCTGCAATCACCATCTGCAGTGATTTTGCAGAGCCCCAAAAAATAAAGTCTGTCACTGTTTCCATGATTTTCCCATCTATTTGCCATGAAGTGATGGGACCAGATACCATGCTCTTAGTTTTCTGAATGTTGAGTTTTAAGCCAACTTTTTCACTCTCCTCTTTCACTTTCATCAAGAGGCCCCTCAGTTCTTCTTCGCTTTCTGCCGTAAGTGTGGTGTCAGGAGACAGGGGGGAGAAAAGGACAGGGAAAAAAATTTAGCATGAAAAGATAGCTGCTGGAAATAATTTGTGATTATTTAGGCATCACAAAGGGGAACAAGTTGATGATATTGAAAAGGAAAGCAAAGAACAAGAATCTACTGGGAACTATATTCAATATCTTGTAATAAACCATAATGGAGAAGAATATGAAAATATTATATATGACTAATTTGTTCTGTTGTAGAGCAGAAATTAATACAACATTGTAAATAAACTGTACTTCAATAAAATAAATTTTAAGAAAAGAATAGTGAAGCAGAAAATTTGCTAGAAGAGTAATACAGACACACACGTGTTCATTCTCCTACTAAGTTGCTTTAGTCGAGTCTGACTCTTCCTGATCCTATGGACTATAGCCCACTGCAGGCTCCTCTGTCCATGGGATTTTCCTGGTAAGAATATTGGAGTGGTTGCCAATTCCTCCTCTAGAGGATCTTCCCAATCCAGGACCAAACCCGCATCTCCTATGTCTCCTGCAGTGAAAGTGAATTATTTACCTCTGAGCCACCAGGGAAGCCCCTACACACACACAGGCACAGATATATGCACACAAACACACATACACATTTTTTTTCCTAATACATTGTTATCTTGAGCAATGCAAATTATGGTAGCTGACTCTTCAGTCTTGTTCTTCCACAAACTGGTAAGCACAAAAGTGACTGTATTTTCAAAGACAGAAAAGCTTCTAAAAGCACCTGTATGAAAGCCAGGAATGGATTTAAGATTCAGGTCCTGAGACCTAGTCCATCATCATACTTACCCATCCCATGA
This sequence comes from Cervus canadensis, assembly GCF_019320065.1. Lineage (NCBI taxonomy): Eukaryota > Metazoa > Chordata > Mammalia > Artiodactyla > Cervidae > Cervus > Cervus canadensis. Next base: position 29,185,560 of record NC_057406.1, on the reverse strand, counting down.
AACGATACTCTACAATACCAGCACCAGACAGTCACTATGGGCAACAGATCACGCAGGATGCATCTGGACATAAAAAGAGAGACTAATCAGAGATACCTGGTCATTAACTTTGCTCTTTACAGGGTAAGAACATGGTATGCATGTTGGGGGTGAATTGAGAACCAAGAGGCTCCCATTGCCTGGAAATACCACCGTTCATAAACAAATTAAATCTACATAGCATCTTGAAGCACCCAGTAAGCCCCAAGAGAGAAAGAACCATATTAATTAAGTTAATTAATACTGTTAATTAAGTTTTTCAGACCCAATGAGGGGTTTCCCTGGCTCAGACAGTAAAGAATCCACCTGCAATTCAGGACACCTGGGTTCGACCCCTGGGTTGGGAAGATCCCCTGGAGGAGGGCATGGAAACCCACTCCAGTATTCTTACCTGGGGAATCCCATGGACAGAGGAGCCTGACAGGCTACAGTCCACGAGGTCACAAAGACTTGGACATGACTGAGCGACTAAGCCCACACAGAGCTAGTGAGACCCAACCCTACACCTGGAAGCTTCCCAGCCATGACATTCCCCCACATCAGAGATCCCTGTGGACCTCAAGGAGTGCCGTCAAGGCGGGCTGCCCTGTGCCTGCTCTCCGGGGTCAATGCTGTAGCTGAATAGCTGTGTGTGTGTTCAGTCGCTCAGTTGTGTCTGACTCTTAGCTACACCATGGACGGTAGCCCACCAGGCTCCTCTGTCCATAGGATTCTCCAGACAAGAATACTGGAGTGGGCCGCTATTTCCACCTTCAGGGGATTGTCTTGATCTAGGGATTGAACCCACATCTCTGGAGTCTCCTGCTTCGGTAGGTGGATTCTTTACCACCGAGTCACCTAGGAAGCCAGGTGTATAGCTGTGCCCTTTGTCAAGTAATCCAGAATTCTTTTCAAATCTGTAAGTAAGACAGTGCATGATAAAGAGGGGAGATGGCTGAGGAGAAAGAAGAGATGGGGTAAGAGAGAAGAGAGGGAATGAGAAGGGGACAGAGAAGATGAGCAAGAAAGACAGAGGAGGGAGGAAAGTAGATAAAAAGCAGGAAAAGGAGAAGGGGGAAGGGGGAGAGGAGAGAGAAAATGGCAGGAGAGAGGGGAATGACTTATTGGATGCTTGATGTGCCCTCCTACTTTTTAATTGAAGCATACTTAATATATAATGTTGTGTTAGTTTCAATTGTACAGCAAAGTGATTGACTTCTGTGGTGTGTTTAGTCACTCAGTCATATCTGACTCTTTGCAACCCCTTGGACTGTAGCCCACCAGGCTCCTCTGTCGATGGGGTTTCTCTAGGCAAGAATACTGGAGGGGGTTGCCATACTCTCCTCCAGGGAATCTTCCCAACCCAGGGATTGAACCCAGGTTTCCTGCATTGCAAGCGGGTGATTTACCATCTGAGCCACCAGGGAAGCCCAAGAATACTGGAGTGGGCAGCCTATCTCTTCTCCACGGGATCTTCCCAACCCAGCAATAGAACTAGGGTCTTCTGCATTGCAGGAGGATTCGTTAACAGCTGAGCTACTTGGGAAGCACAATTCAGTTTACATATATATATACACACACATATTCTTTTTCAGATTCTTTTCCATTATAGGTTATTACAAGATATTGAGTCTAGTTCCCTGTGCTATACAGTAGGTATTTACTGTTTCAGTTCAGTTCAGTCACTCGGTCATGTCTGACTCTTTGCAACCTCATGGACTGCAGCACGCCAGGCTTCTCTATCCATCACCAACTCCCAGAGCCTACTCAAACTCATGTCCATAGCATCAGTGATGCCATCCAACTATCTCATCCCCTTCTCCTCCTGCCTTCAATCTTTTTTGTTTACCTAGTTTATATATAGTGGTTAGTTTGTATCTGTCAATCCCAAACTCCGGATCTCCCCACCCCCACCACTTTCACCATAGTTTGTATTCTATGTCGGTGGGTCTATTTCTACTTTGTTATAAGTTCATTTGTATTCTTTTTTTTTTTTTTTGAGATTCCACATATAAGCAATATCATGCAATATTTGTCTTTCTCTGTCTTACTTCTCCACTACTCTGTCCAGGATGGTCCATGCCAACTGCGGTGTTTTGGTTTTTTTTTTCTTTTTCTCTCTCAGTGATGACCTGCCTCATGATATGACTCGTTCAAGCTACTTTCTTTTCTTCATCATTTCAAAGTAATGTATTTCTAATTTCCTGATGATTTTTCTCCTTCAGTTTCCACTGAAGGTGAAGAGAACCACTATAAAGGTTTTATGCTAGCATCTAGAATATCAAACTCCACTAGTAATTTTGCTGTACCTCAAAAATATCATCTGTCAGCACTTAAGGTCAAACTGTTCAGTAATGAACATACACACACCTAAAACAAAACCTGTTTCTGAGACACACAGCGAGGACACAGGTAATGCTTACACAGCCTTGTACTTCCCCGATATCCTGCCAGTGCCTCAAGGCAACCCTCCAGGGCAGGTCCCATCCTTTTCAGTTACCCAGTTACCTTCCCTTCTGGTTACCCATGAGGCTGGGCAGGGTGAATTATCCACATTGGACAGCAAAGATGCCTGTCACGTTTAGACCTTATTGTTTCAGAATTCATATTCTTTCACAGTACCATCAACATTCCTGGGTATTGCTTTTATTCTATTTTTTCCCCTAACCCTTATCCATTGTGACCTAACATTCCACTCGGGTTAATCTCACCTGCAGATCACAGCTACCTTGGTCTTCTAACTCTACCAATAAGGAAATAATTTCATTAAGTAACCAATTAACTTCAGAAGGAAATGGCAACCCACTCCAGTATTCTTGCCTGGAGCATCTCATGGAGAGAAGAGCCTGGAGGGCTACAGTCCATGGGGTCGCAAAGAGTCAGATATGACTGAGCGACTAACATACAGACAACCAATCAACAGGTCATCATTATGTATTCCTTCCTGGGTGCAAAAGCAATCTGCCATGTCTTTGGCATCTTTGCTTGCAGAACTTCTGAGAACAAGAGCTGTGATTTACTTCTGAGCTCCCAGAATTACACATCCCTGAAGTCTATACAGATTACTATTCTCTCCTTTCTCCATCCTGAGTTGAAGACTGTAATGGCAAAATATGCCATACAATTTTTAAAAATTCTGTACCAACATGGTTGAACAAGCACAGGAAATTTCAATATCTATTTGACTGAGAGAGGTGCAAAAGAAATGCTATTTACTATACACATTGGATTTGCAGTAGATTCCAGAAATAATTACAGGATTTGTTTAATAAAAGCTATGACAACAAAATGGAATACTGGTATATGCTTCCTCAGGGTCATTTTTCATTTCTATATCCAATAAGTATTTATTGAGTCTCTACTAAGTTCCAGAATTATGCTGAATACAATCTAGATAATACAAAACAAGACCTGATAATGTGTGATGCCTACCAGGGAAACATGGCAAGGAGTGTTGGGCTAGGTATTCAGATACCTGGATTACAAATCTGTCTGCAAACAAGTGCTGTGTGATGTTATGTGTGTGTGTATGTGTGTGTATATGTGTGCACACGCGTGTGTGTGTGTTAGTCACTCAGTTGTGTGCAGTCACTCTGCAATCCCATGGACTATAGCCTGTCAGGCACCTCTGTCCATGAAATTCTCCAGGCAAGAATACTGGAGTGGGTTGCCATTCTCTTCTCCAAGGGATATTCCCAAACAGGGATTAAACCCAGGTCTCCCGCATCACAGACAGATTCTTTACCATCTGTTGGGCAAGTCATTAATCTCTGAAGTTCTCTTTCCTTAGCTATAAAATAACTTAAATTATTTCTTCATTCAGGTCTCTCTCAAGGTTCAAAGTTGTATGGTCTGCAATAGGTGCTGAATGGTCAATAAAGTTGAAAAACACAGATATTTGCCTAAAGACAAAATATTGGTGAAATTCCAAAGTTAAAGAAAAAAACCCCAGGATCCACTTTCGGTATTGCCTGATAAATTACTTGATCCTTTGAAATGTTTATCTTTTCTTTTTTTTTCTTTTTTTTTTTTTTAATAATTTTATTCATTTATTTCACTTTCATCCCTTCCTCAATACATTTTCTTTCTTTCTTTTTTTTTTTTATTAGTTGGAGGCTAATTACTTCACAACATTTCAGTGGGTTTTGTCATACATTGATATGAATCAGCCATAGATTTACACGTATTCCCCATCCCGATCCCCCCTCCCACCTCCCTCTCCACCCGATTCCTCTGGGTCTTCCCAGTGCACCAGGCCCGAGCACTTGTCTCATGCATCCCACCTGGGCTGGTGATCTGTTTCACCATAGATAGTATACATGCTGTTCTTTTGAAACATCCCACCCTCACCTTCTCCCACAGAGTTCAAAAGTCTGTTCTGTATTTCTGTGTCTCTTTTTCTGTTTTGCATATAGGGTTATCGTTACCATCTTTCTAAATTCCATATATATGTGTTAGTATGCTGTAATGTTCTTTATCTTTCTGGCTTACTTCACTCTGTATAATGGGCTCCAGTTTCATCCATCTCATTAGAACTGGTTCAAATGAATTCTTTTTAACGGCTGAGTAATATTCCATGGTGTATATGTACCACAGCTTCCTTATCCATTCATCTGCTGATGGGCATCTAGGTTGCTTCCATGTCCTGGCTATTATAAACAGTGCTGCGATGAACATTGGGGTGCACATGTCTCTTTCAGATCTGGTTTCCTCAGTGTGTATGCCCAGAAGTGGGATTGCTGGGTCATATGGCAGTTCTATTTCCAGTTTTTTAAGAAATCTCCACACTGTTCTCCATAGTGGCTGTACTAGTTTGCATTCCCACCAACAGTGTAAGAGGGTTCCCTTTTCTCCACACCCTCTCCAGCATTTATTGCTTGTAGACTTTTGGATAGCAGCCATCCTGACTGGCGTGTAATGGTACCTCATTGTGGTTTTGATTTGCATTTCTCTGATAATGAGTGATGTTGAGCATCTTTTCATGTGTTTGTTAGCCATCTGTATGTCTTCTTTGGAGAAATGTCTGTTTAGTTCTTTGGTCCATTTTTTGATTGGGTCATTTATTTTTCTGGAATTGAGCTGCAGGAGTTGCTTGTATATTTTTGAGATTAATCCTTTGTCTGTTTCTTCATTTGCTATTATTTTCTCCCAATCTGAGGGCTGTCTTTTCACCTTACTTATAGTTTCCTTTGTAGTGCAAAAGCTTTTAAGTTTCATTAGGTCCCATTTGTTTAGTTTTGCTTTTATTTCCAATATTCTGGGAGGTGGGTCATAGAGGATCTTGCTGTGATTTATGTCGGAGAGTGTTTTGCCTATGTTCTCCTCTAGGAGTTTTATAGTTTCTGGTCTTACATTTAGATCTTTAATCCATTTTGAGTTTATTTTTGTGTATGGTGTTAGAAAGTGTTCTAGTTTCATTCTTTTACAAGTGGTTGACCAGTTTTCCCAGCACCACTTGTTAAAGAGGTTGTCTTTTTTCCATTGTATATCCTTGCCTCCTTTGTCAAAGATAAGGTGTCCATAGGTTTGTGGATTTATCTCTGGCTTTCTATTCTGTTCCATTGATCTATATTTCTGTCTTTGTGGCCAGTACCATACTGTCTTGATGCTGTGGCTTTGTAGTAGAGAGTCTGAAGTCCCAGGCAGGTTGATTCACTCCAGTTCCATTCTCTTTCTCAAAGAACTTTGGCTATTCGAGGTTTTTTGTATTTCCAATACAATTGTGAAAATTCTTTGGTCTAGTTTCTGTGAAAAATACCGTTGGTAGTTAATAGGGATTTGCATTGAATCTATAGATTAATACTTGGGTAGAATAGCCATTTTGGACAATATTGATTTTCCAATCCATTGAACACGGTATGTTTCGTCCATCTGTTTTGTGTCCTCTTTGATTTCTTTAATCAGTGTTTTATAGTTTTCTATGTATAGGTCTTTTGTTTCTTTAGGTAGATATACTCCTAAGTATTTTTATCCTTTTTGTTGCAATGGTGAATGGTATTGTTTCCTTAATTTCTCTTTCTGTTTTTTCATTGTTAGTATATAAGAATGCAAGGGATTTCTGTGTGTTAATTTTATATCCTGCAACTTTACTATATTCATTGATTAGCTCTAGTAATTTTCTGGTAGAGTCTTTAGGGTTTTCTATGTAGAGGATCATGTCATCTGCAAACAGTGAGAGTTTCACTTCTTCTTTCCCTATCTGGATTCCTTTTACTTCTTTTTCTGCTCTGATTGCTGTGGCCAGAACTTCCAACACTATGTTGAATAGTAGTGGTGAGAGTGGGCACCCTTGTCTTGTTCCTGATTTCAGGGGAAATGCCTTCAATTTTTCACCATTGAGGGTGATGCTTGCTGTGGGTTTGTCATATATAGCTTTTATTATGTTGAGGTATGTTCCTTCTATTCCTGCTTTTTGGAGAGTTTTAATCATAAATGAGTGTTGAATTTTGTCAAAGGCTTTCTCTGCATCTATTGAGATAATCATATCTTTCAATTTGTTAATGTGGTGTATTACATTGATTGATTTGCGGATATTGAAGAATCCTTGCATTCCTGGGATAAAGCCCACTTGGTCGTGGTGTATGATTTTTTAATATGTTGTTGGATTCTGTTTGCTAGAATTTTGTTAAGGATTTTTGCATCTATGTTCATCAGTGATATTGGCCTGTAGTTTTCTTTTTTTGTGGCATCTTTGTCTGGTTTTGGAATTAGGGTGATGGGGGCCTCATAGAATGAGTTTGGAAGTTTACCTTCATCTGCAATTCGTAAGGTGAGTAAGATAGGTGTTAGCTCTCTCTTAAATTTGGTAGAATTCCTCTTTGTGAAAGCCATCTGGTCCTGGGCTTTAGTTTGCTGGAAGATTTTTTATTACAGTTTCGATTTCCTTGCTTGTGATGGGTCTGTTAAGATCTTCTATTTCTTCCTGGTTCAGTTTTGGAAAGTTATACTTTTCTAAGAATTTGTCCATTTCATCCAAGTTGTCCATTTTATTGGCATAGAGCTGCTGGTAGTAGTCTCTGATGATCCTTTGTATTTCAGTGTTGTCTGTTGTGATCTCTCCATTTTCATTTCTAATTTGTTAATTTTTGGTTTTTTTCTCTCTTTGTTTCTTAACGAGTCTTGCTAATGGTTTGTCAATTTTGTTTATTTTTCAAAAAACCAGCTTTTAGCTTTGTTGATTTTTGCTATGGTCTCTTTAGTTTCTTTTGCATTTATTTCTGCCCTGATTTTTAAGATTTCTTTCCTTCTGCTAACCCTGGGGTTCTTCATTTCTTCCTTCTCTAATTGCTTTAGGTGTAGAGTTAGGTTATTTATTTGTTTTTTTTTCTTGTTTCTTGATGTAAGCCTGTAATGCTATGAACCTTCCCCTTAGCACTGCTTTTACAGTGTCCCATAGGTTTTGGGTTGTTGTGTTTTCATTTTCATTCATTTCTATACATATTTTGATTTCTTTTTGATTTCTTCTATGATTTGTTGGTTATTCAGAAGCGTGTTATTTAGCCTCCATATGTTTGAAGTTTTAACAATTTTTTTCCTGTAATTGAGATCTAATCTTACTGCACTGTGGTCAGAAAAGATGACTGGAATGATTTCAATTTTTTTGAATTTTCCAAGACCAGATTTATGGCCCAGGATGTGATCTATTCTGGAGAATGTTCCGTGTGCACTTGAGAAAAAGGTGAAGTTGATTGTTTTGGGGTGAAATGTCCTATAGATATCAATTAGGTCTAGCTGGTCCATTGTGTCATTTAAGGTTTGTGTTTCCTTGTTAATTTTCTGTTTAGTTGATCTATCCATAGTTGTGAGTGGGGTATTAAAGTCTCCCACTATTATTGTGTTACTATTAATTTCCCCTTTCATACTCGTTAGCGTTTGCCGTACATATTGTGGTGCTCCTATGTTGGGTGCATATATAATTGTTATATCTTCTTCTTTGATTGATCCTTTGATCATTATGTAGTGTCCTTCTTTGTCTCTTTTCACATCCTTTATTTGAAAGTCTATTTTATCTGATATGAGTATTGCGACTCCTGCTTTCTTTTGGTCTCCGTTTGCATGAAACATTTTTTTCCAGCCCTTCACTTTTAGTCTGTATGTGTCTCTTGTTTTGAGGTGGGTCTCTTGTAGACAGCATATATAGGGGTCTTGTTTTTGTATCCATTCAGCCAATCTTTGTCTTTTGGTTGGGGCATTCAACCCATTTACATTTAAGGTAATTATTGATAGGTGTGGTCCCGTTGCCATTTACTTGTTGTTTTGGGTTCACGTTTATACAACCTTTCTGTATTCTGTCTAGAGAAGATCCTTTAGATTGAAGAGCTGGTGTGCTGGAATTCTCTCAGCTTTTGCTTATCTTAAAAGCTTTTGAATTCTCTTTCATATCTTGAATGAGATCCTTGCTGGATACAGTAATTCTAGGTTGTAGGTTATCTCTTCATTACTTCAGTAGTCTGCCATTCCCTTCTGGCCTGGAGGGTTCTATTGTAGATCAGCTGTTTATCCTTTATGGGAATCCCTTTGTGTTTTATTTGTTGTTTTTCCCTTGCTGCTTTTAATATTTGTTCTTTGTGTTTGATCTTTGTTAATTTGATTAATATGTGTCTTGGGGTGTTTCGCCTTGGGTTTATCCTGTTTGGGACTCTCTGGGTTTCTTGGATTTGGGTGGCTATTTCCTTCCCCATTTTAGGGAAGTTTTCAGCTATTATCTCCTCGAGTATTTTCTCATGGCCTTTCTTTTTGTCTTCTTCTTCTGGAACTCCTATGATTCGAATGTTGGGGCGTTTCACAGTGTCTCAGAGGTCCCTGAGATTGTCCTCATTTCTTTTGATCCTTTTTTCTTTTTTCCTCTCTGCTTCATTTATTTCCACCATTTTATCTTCTACCTCACTTATCCTATCTTCTGCCTCCGTTATTCTACTCTTGGTTCCCTCTAAAGTGTTTTTGATCTCATTCATTGCATTATTCATTTTTAATTGACTCTTTTTTATTTCTTCTAGGTCTTTATTAAACAGTTCTTGAATCTTTTCAATCTTTGTTTCCAGGCTATTTATCTGTAACTCCATTTTGTTTTCAAGATTTTGGATCATTTTTATTATCATTATTCTAAATTCTTTTTCAGGTAGATTCCCTATCTCCTCCTCTTTTGTTTGACTTGGTGGGCATTTTTCATGTTCCT